>NC_066877.1:32557054-32604554 GCF_022985175.1 Labeo rohita
GTTCATTCATCGTTTTGTAAGTCCTTCCATCTGTCCGTCCATCCATCGATTCAGTCTATCATTCTGTCAGTCCGTCCTTCCATCATCATACTTCCATTTTTTCATTCAGTCCTTCCATCCAGTCCATCATTCTGTCAATCCATCCGTCCGTCCATCCATCTTCCATACTTCCATTGTTCTTTCAGCCCATCTGTCCGTCCGTCCATCTATCCATCTATCCAGTTGTTGTCGTTCCATCCAATCCATGCATCCGTCTATCTGATCTATCATTTCGTCATTTCATCCGTCCTTCCATCCATCCATCCATCTGTCTGTCTGTCAATCCTTCCATCTATCCGTCCATCCATCGTTCTATCAGTTCTTCTGTCAGTCCGTCCATCTGTCCAACCATTCAGGCTCGTCATCCTGTCCAATCCATCCATCCGATCTATCATTCTGTCATTCCATCTGTCCATCCATCCATCATTCTGTCAGTCAGTCCATCCATCCTTCCATCTGTCCATCCATCCATCATTCTGTCAGTCAGTCCATCCATCCTTCCATCTGTCCATCCATCCATCATACTGTCAGTCAGTCCGTCCATCCTTCCGTCTGTCCATCCATCAAGTCTATCGTTCTGTCAGTCTGTCCTTCCGTCCATCCATCCAGTCTTGTTGTCCCATCCAATCAATCCATCCATCCATCCAATCTATCATTCTGTCATTTTGTCAGTTCATCCATCCTCCATCCATCCATCGTTCTGTCCGTCCGTCCGTCTTTCCGTCCATCCATCCAGTCTTGTCGTCCCATCCAATCAATCCATCCGTCCATCTAATCTATCATTCTGTCATTCTGTCAGTTCATCCATCCATTCATCGTTCTGTCTGTCCATCCGTTCTTCCATCGTTCTGTCTGTCCATCCGTCCGTCCATCCATCCATTCATCCTCTCTATCATTCTGTCAATCTGTCCATTCATCCATCCAGTCTTGTCATCACATCCAATCCATCCATCTGTCCATCCATCGTTCTGTCCATCCGTCCATCCATGCAGTTTATCATTCTGTTAGTCCGTCCGTTGTTCTATTGATCTATCATTCTATTATTCTGTCGTGTGTATTTTTATATCTGATTTTTTTTCTGCTGTCTTGCAGGTTTTAATGCTCACGCTGCAGAATGATCCTCCAACCTTGGAGACTGGGGTTGAGGACAAAGAGATGCTTAAGAAGTACGGGAAATCTTTTAGAAAACTTATATCCTTGTGCCTTCAGAAGGACCCTGCAAAGAGGTAATTTTATTCCTCTAAATCTGCCTTAATTATTAACACAAATTAGTAAATCTGTGTCCTAGAATGCTGAAAGGGGTGCAGTCTGCAAAACTGTTCCCTTACAGGACCAAAAGTTTCAGCAAAGGCCTTAATACTAGAAGCAAACATATTGATTTGAATTATGTTGTTTATATTATTGAATAGCAGCTCGCCTGTGCTTCGTTTGCTCGCAGTTTGGTCTCTCTAAAGATAAATCGCACTTAGTAAAAGAAATGCCATGCAGACAAAGTAGCTCAAATAAATACAGATGAGCTAATGCAATCTTGAGACAATAAATTGCTGCTGGTTTGTTTACTGTCTATATCAGCTGTCTCATCTGGTCAGTATATTGGCTGTAGTGGTGGACTAATAGTTTTATGTAATAATTATATATATATGAAGACTTCAGATGTAAAACCAGCTAAAAGCCATCTCGGTCAAAAATGAGATAATGATACTGAGTGAATGCTCTCGACACATATCATACGTCCATCAAATACTTTTTCTTCAAACTTGCTAAAATACCAGCCTCAGCCCAATCAAAGTACCGGTACTTACTTAGAAACCTATACATCTGAGCCTGATAAAAATGCATTTTTTAAAGAAGGATGTCAGATGGATTTAGCTGGTTTTGCATCTGAACTCTCCATATATAAACAGTGGACAGTTAAAATGTCACCAGGTCAAGTAAAAATCTGAATCTGAAATCTTTAATGTTGAGTCTTGAAATGTGGACCTGTCTGAAAATGTCAGCATCAAACGCTCTTTCTCTTCTCCACAGGCCCACTGCAGCCGAGCTTTTGAAATGTAAATTTTTCCAAAAGGCTAAGGTACGGCAGTATACTCTCCCTCCATACTTCAAATGCTTTAACCAGCCCTTCACAGTGGTCCGTCACTGATATATGTTATGTATTTTTCCCCTCTTGCCTCTGTGTTGTAGAATCGAGAGTACCTGATTGAAAAGCTGCTTTGTAAAGGACCAAATATAAGCCAAAGAGCCAAAAAGGTAACGCTGCCTCATTCTTTCCCATGTGTTGAGGGTATTTTCTCTCACAGGCCAGATGGGTCTCTGCTCTCATGTTCAATAAAGTGCTTTCTGTATTGATTAAACAGTGTGGCTGCTTTTGAGGGATCGGAAGCCGTAATGTTTCTCACTGCAGGTCATCTGCCCTCCACACTCACTGAGTGTCTCTGTGACCGCTCAGACACTGAATGCACTCTAACCTATTACTGTAAGAGTCATTCATGCATGGACTCTATTGTGAACTCTGTCCCTCATCTGTCTATCTATCTATCTATCTATCTATCTATCTATCTATCTATCTTCTCTCTCTCTCTCTCTCTCTCTCGCTCTCTCTCTCTCTTGTTCTGTTCTGTCATTCTGTGTAACAGTCTATCATTCTGTCATTCTTTCATTCTATCATTCTTTCATTCTATCATTCTTTCATTCTATGCAAAGATCTCTATTGTTCTATCTATCGTTCTGTCATTCTATGTAACGATCTATAATTCTATCTATCGTTCTGTCGTTCTATGTAACAATCTATTGTTCTATCTATCGTTCTGTCATTCTATGTAACGATTTATCGTTCTATCATTCTGTCGTTCGATGTAATAATCTATTGTTCTATCGTTCTGTCATTCTGTCGTGCTTTCGTTCTATTGCTCTATCATTCTGTAGTTCTATTTAACAATCTATCAGTCTATCATTCTATCTATCATTTTGTTCCATGTAACAATCTGTCTATCATTCTATCTATTGTTCTATCTATCGTTCTGTCATTCTATGTAACGATCTATCGTTTTATCTATTGTCCTGTCGTTCTTTTGTTTTATTGTTCTATCAATCATTGTCTTTCTATGTAACAATCTATAATTTTATCATTCTATCTATCGTTCTGTTGTTCTATGTAATGATCTATCTATCGTTCTATCATTCTGTCGTTCTTTTGTTCTGTCTATCATTCTGTCATTCTGTGTAAGTCTGTCGTTCTATCTATCTATCGTTCTGTCGTTCTATGTAACAGTCTATCGTTCTGTCTATCATTCTATCGTTCTTTCGTTCTGTCGTTCTGTCTTTTTGTGTTTCTATGTAACAATCTTTTGTCTATCAGTTGTTCTATTTATCGCTATCTATTATTCTATCTATCGTTCTGTTATTTTATGTAACTATCGTTTTATCTGTTGTTCTGTCGTTCTTTCGTTCTATCTATCGTTGTCATTCTATGTAACGATCTATCATTTTATCTATTCTGTTGTTCTTTCGTTCTTTCGTTCTGTCGTTCTGTCATTCTATGTAATGATCTATCTACCGTTCTGTCTATCATTCTGTCATTCTTTAGTTCTGTTGTTCTATCATTTTGTTGTTTTATGTAACAGTCTATTGTTCTCCTGTTCTGTCAATCATTCTGTTCTGTGTAACGATCTATCAGTCGTTTTATCTATTGTTCTATCTATCTATCGTTCTGTCGTTCTATGTAACAATCTATCATTCTATCATTCTGTCATTTTTTTAGTTCTATTGTTCTATCATTTTGTCGTTTTATGTAACAATCTATCCTTCTCTCATTCTATGTAACGATCTGACTAGTGTTCTATCTATCTATCTATCTATCTATCTATCTATCTATCTATCTATCTATCTATCTATCTATCTATCTATCTATCTATCTATCTATCTATCTATCTATCTACCTATCTATCTATCATCTACCTGTCTGTCTGTCTGTCTGTCTGTCTGTCATTCTATTTACTGTTCTTTCTATCATTCAGCCTTTCTATGTAACATTCTGTCTATCGTTTGGTCGTTTCCTTTCTGCATCATGTTTATGTATTTCTTTTTTTCACCTGTTTTGCTGTTCATCAACATGCAGTCACAGACCCTCTTGTTTAAATCTGGTTGTGTGTGCGCTGTGTTTTCTTACTGCGCAGGAGGTGTAAAACTCATTCACTCTGAATGAAGGTGTTGTTACAGTTCGTGCCTTCAGCAGTCAGCTAATGTCTCTGAGCTCTGATGAGCTATGTAGAAAAATTGGCTTTAATGCAGCTGTGGAGCTGTGTTTAAACAGCTGTTTACATGCAGGCCACATGTGCGATAATGCTGCTGGTTCGGGGAGGGCATTGGCAGCTATCAGCGCCCCACACCTCCAGCCCGCTAAATGAATGAGAGAAATGGCAGCTAAAGAGCTGCGCACATCCATTCATTTAGGAGGAGGTACAGAACGTCCCGGTAGAGGTGGAAGTAGAGGCTGTGACACTGATGGGCTGAAACGATGGGGGGATGTTGCTGTTTGCAAATGTGGGCTGCTGGTATTGTGTTGAGGTGCAGCTGACAGAATGAGGGATATATACTGTGCATATATAGAATATTCACAGTGATATTGCTGGTGATATAAACATTGTGAATATTGGGTTTTTTTTGGACATTCGGTTTCCAAAAGAACCATGCCATTAGGTTAAGTCTGCAATCCTTCCTCATCTTGCAAGTCATAAGATATTTTAATAGCATCTCTGAGTTTAACTCATACGTTAGTAATTTCTTAGTTTGATTTAAACTTCTTTATAAGTTTGTAACTTAAGTTTCCATGAATCAGTCTTTTTTTAATGAATCGATTCTAAGCTCAACAATTTAAATGAGTTGTATACAAATATTCATGTTCTTCCTAATTGTTCATGGAAATGTCTTGAAAAATATATGCATTATTACTAAGTAGTGTGTGTGTATGTATGTATATATATATATATATATATATATATATATATATATATATATATATATATATATATATATATATATATATATATGTATATATGTGAAACACACCACACAGTATTGCTTTAGTATCAGTTGAGATCCTGTTATATTTCTTTATAAATTTTTTGAAATATACTGTAATGTTAATTTTAATTCAGTATTTAAAATTTAATTTTAATTTAGTAATTGTTAGTAATTGTTGTTTTTGTACAATTTTTATACTTTTTTTTTTTTTTTTTTTTTTTTTGCAGTTTTTGTTATTTTAGTACCGTTTTATTATCAGTGTCATTTAAAATTAAATTGTTAAATGAATTAAATTACCAAATTATAAACAAACTAAATGCTGTTCTTTCTATCATTCAGTCTTTCTGTGTAACATTCTGTCTATCGATTGGTTTCCATGAGTGCATTTTAGGTAATTTAAAATTAAATTATGAAACTAACTAAATTACTAAATTCTAAACTAAAATGTTTTGGCAATTAGCTGAAATAAAATAAGTTAGTTTTTTTTTTATTAATTTATTTCAGTTTACGTTTATTTTATTGCATATTTATTTAATTAATAAAATTTTTATTTAAATGTATTTTTTTAGTTTCTTAGTTTTAGTTTTAGTTAACTAAAATAACCCTGCTACATATATAAAAATGCTGCATGTATTAAACTCCTTTTTTTTTTCTTTTTTTCTTTGGTTTATAGCTATATCCACCAGCTACACAAACAAGAGATTTGAGAGAAGCTGTTGAATGCACACAGACGTCCTTGTGGTTTGTTCATAATAGTGTTTTTTAGGTCGACCAACTTGCGTGCGTCAAAAAAGGTGTGTTTTTTTCCGATAAAGGGATTTATTCCACAGTAGGTGACCGAATGAGTGCACTTAAAAGCCGCCTGACAGATTACGGCGCAGCCACACAGACGTATTTAGAGTCTGACTTGTAAAGAATAATCACTACAGCAGATCCATTTAGAATTGATTTTGTTGATGTGTGATGGTTTTTTAGTTGTGTGAAGTGCTCCAAGAAAACTAGTCATGCTTTCAGTAATAGACTCTTCTCAATGAATTACAGTATTAATGGGAGGGAGGGAGAAACAGACGTACGGGTGGAACGGAGCCCGATTTGACAACAGTTGCAGGTGTCGAGGCGTTGTATTGAGGGAAGGGAACCTCTGGGAAATGTAGGTTTAATTAGGGATCTGAAATCTGTAGCACCTCGATTGTGATATTGGAGTTGTTGGTGGGGTGGTACAGTAGTGAAGCTCATCAGCTGGAACCGTGTTAACAAACAGCTGTAAGGGACGTTCACACTAACAGTGATTAAAGCGCTGGAGGTCAGCGGCTCCATCACTTTTGGTTTCTGCTAGTCGATGGCCGTATTCAGCTCTTTCAGATGATCGATCACTGTCCGAACAGATCTGAACTCCCAGCGGTAGCAACTGCATTGCGTTACAGCTTGAAATGTCTTTGGCTCCGTCTCAAATGCCGCCCTCAGCCACTGAACTGCAAAATTATGATGTTTTAATCAGTATTTATTTTTTTCAGTTAAAGTATTTAGACATCCTTTAAACACAATCGATTTTCTGGAGAAGCAAAATTGCTTCTTGTTTTGAGGTTAAGACCTTTTTACAGAGAATTTATCTTAAGTTAATTATCTGTCTAAACGCAATTGTCCGCTTTCTTGGTTCAAGTATAAATGTCACAAAACTGTTTTGTGCTTTTGAAAATGGTTATTAATATATTGTGCTTAAAATAATTACTGAAAAGATTAAAATAAATATTGTTTTAAGGATGTTTAAATAATTTGTATGGAAATTACGATTCAGATGAATTAATCAGAGTTACTGATTAAGAAAATAATTATATGACCAAAAGTGATTTTTTCCAAATTGTTGAGAAGGTGTTTATCAATATGTTTGAAATTTAGATATATTTATTCATATATATAGTTATATAAATCTATATATGTATACTATATAAACTTGTATCTGTCAAATCAAATTTAAAGAGTGTCCAAAAAAAAATATATAAATTTAGTAATTGTGTTTTTTGTTATTTTTTTTTTTAATGCCTATATCATTTTTATTCATTTTTATTTCAGATATAGATTTAGTTATTTTAGTACCGTTTTAGTATCAAGGTCATTTAAAATGTAATACTATTACTAAATTCTAAACTAAAAAATAAATGCTGTTTTCACAACTACCTGAATAAAATAAGTTAAATCATCATGTCCAATAAATAAATAAATAAATAAATAAATAAATAAATAAATACATTTTCCTTGTCACATGACTTGTCGATTAGACTATGTTTTGGTTTTAATTTATTATTTATACAAATATATTACTTAAACAAAAATTGCAAATAGAATTTGCTTTAGGGTTTATTAATTGATTTTATTTTATTTTTTAAATGTTTTTCAGAGTTTTAGTGAGATTTTTTTTTTTTTTTTTTTTTTTTTGTCATAATAATATGTTTGTGAATTAATTTAAATTAATTTCATTATTTTATTTTTAGTTATTTATTATTATTTATATTATAATTTTTTGTTTGTGCCTATATGATTTTAATTTTAATTTTTTTTTTGTATATATTTGTATTATATATTGTGACTTTAATTAAATTGCTAAATTCGGATTAAATAATAATAATAATAAATTAAATAATAAGTAATAAATAATAAATAATAAATGCATGCTGTTTTTTGCAACTACCTAAAGTAAATATATATATATGTATGTATGTATATATGTATGTATGTGTATATATATATAATATATATATATCTATATCTATATCTATATATATATATATATATATATATATATATATATGTATATATATATATATATATATATATATATATATATATATATGTATATATATATATGTGTGTGTGTGTGTGTGTGTGTGTATATATATGTATATGTATATGTAATTTTTTTCTTTTTTTTTTTATCAGATTTTTAGAAATATTTTTAAATGAAGCTGCTTCTGCTCACCAAGGCTGCATTTATTTGCTTAAAAATACAGTAAGAACAATAAAATTATGAAAAATAATTAGAATCTCAAATAACAGTTTTCTGTTTAAATATATTTTAAAATATAATTTATTCCTGTGATGCAAAGCTGAATTTTCTGCATCATTACTCCAGTCTTCAGAGTCACATAATTCTCATTCTAATATGCTGATTTGCTGCTCAAGACACATTTCTTTTTATCACTGTTGAAAACAGTTGTACTGCTTAATATCTTTGTGTAAACCCATTCCCATTTCCTCTCAAGATTCACTGATAAATAGCAAGTGTGGCAGCATTTTACAGATTTCAGACACGGCTACGGTGTGAGACTGGAGTGTATCGTACTAAAAATGTGAATTATGAAATTGAATCACGACCCTCATGAATATTATGATGAAGGATGTGTCAGTGTCAGCAGTATGTGTGTGTCCTTTCTGTCACCTGGTGTCTGTCCTCATTGCTGATGTGTTTGTGTGCGATTGTGACCCAGCCTTACTCCCACATTATGTATCCAGTCAGCATAGCCGTAGCCCGCGGAGAGAGAGAGAGAAAGAGACGGCCAGGAAAGATGCTGTCATGTAAGGACTCTCTGACCTGAACAACTCCTGACAAACACCATTTCTCTTCCTTACCTTACTTCCTCTGCCTCTATCTGTATTCCTTTATCTCTCTCTTTTTTTTACGTGGTTGTCTGCCTCGTTCCGTCTTTGTCATTCTCTTTCTTTCTCCTCACCGTGAGAGCTTTCATAGGACTTGAATATTAGCAGCTGGCGTTCTGTTCGGCCCGCTGTGGAGAGAATCAGTGTTTGACCTTGGTGTTTCAAAGCATTTCGTCAATGACGTCCACTAGAGCGAAACGGAATTAAGCAGCACTTGATGGTTTTAATGTGCTTTATTTGGCCTTTGAGTTTTCTAAGGACAGTGTCATTAAAATCAATCATAGAACTTGAATAATTTTCAAAAATTATTAATATAATATAATATAATATGTAAAATATAATATGTAAAATATATTTTAAATATAAATTGTAAAATTGTATGTATGTATGCATGTTTAACAAAATTTATTTTTTATTTTAGTCTTTTAATTAGACTAATTTTTCCTTATTTCAGTCTCCAGAAAGGCCACATAAACAAATATATAATATTTTAATAATAATATATACTAATAAAAACATAATAAAATGTATTATTGTTATCATTATTATTATTATTAAATTAATTAATTATTAATTCATTTAAAATATATTCTGCTTCAGTATAAATTTTAAATGGTGAAAGATTACAATTTAATTTATTTTATCTATTTATTATTTTTTGATTTTGGTCTTGTATTTAGACTAGTTTTTCTTCATTTCTGTCTTCAGAGGTCACCTAAATAAAGATATAATATTTTAATAGTAATATATACTAATAAAACAATAAAATGTGTTGTTATTTTTTATTAAATGAATTATTAATTCATTAAAAATATATTTTAAAACCTGCTTCAGTATAAATTATAAAATAGTAAAATATTTATTAATTAGTCTTTTAATTAGATTTTTTTTTCTTTATTTTAGTCTCTAGAGAGGCCACCTAACATATACTAATAAAAACATCATAAAATGTATTATTGATTTTATTATTATTTATTTAATTAAATATTAATTAATTGCAGATATATTAAAAACTGTTAGTAAAATATTAAGTTTATACATTTAATTTATTAACCTTTTAATTAACTCATTTTTCTTTATTTCAGTCTCCAGAGAGGCCACATACATGAATATATACTATTTTAGTATATACTATTTACTATTTTAACTGCTTAAATAATATATATATATATATATATATATATATATATATATATACTAATAAAAACATTTTTTTCTATTTTTATTATTAAACTAATTATTAATTTTTCATTAATTAAAACTGTTTTAATATAAATTGTAATTAATAAAAATATGATTTAATTTTTTTTTATTTTAGTCTTTTAATAGACAATTTTTTTATTTCAGTATCCAGAGAGGCTACATAAATAAATATATAATATTTTAATAATAATGTATACTAATAAAAATGTATTATTGTTTATTATTATTATTATTAAAATAATTATTAATTAATAATCAATTAAAAATATATTTTTTTAAAACTGCTTCAGTATCAATTCTAAATAGTAAAAGATTACTATTTAATTTATTTTATCTATTTATTATTTTTTATTTTGGGCTTTTATTTAGATTATTTCTTCTTTATTTCAGTTTTCAGAGGCCACCTAAATAATAAAAAAATAATAAATAAAATTCATCATAAAATTCATAAAATGTCATAAAATTAATTATTATTTTTGTTTTTAATAAAGTTTTAATTTTTAATTAATTAAAAATGTATTTTATAAACTGCTTAAAATTAATTTATAAATCGTAAAAGATTATAATTTAACTTGTTTATTTAGTTATTTAATTTTAGTCTTTTAATGAAACAATTTTTGCAAAAAACACTTTGTAATTCTTGTGTCTGTCAGGTGAAGTTCAGTGTTTGTGTTTTGTGTCCAGTAGGGGGCGCAGCAGCTTGCTGCTTTTTATTCTGGCATCGTTTTGCAGTGGACGCATGTTGTGTTGACTGTCACCCTGGAGCACATTATTTTGAGTTATTTTCAGCTGAAATTTTAATAATCTCTTGTTACTTATTGCTGACTTATACCTGCTGCTGAATTAAAGATGTAAATCAGGATATCTAGTCGTAAAACAGTCTTTATTTCTCTCCTCATTTCAGTAAACAAAGCTTTAGTGGCATGACTGTAAACATTTACTGTATTGCCAAAGGATACAAAGTATATATACAGTAGAGCAGAAATATAAGCTGAAGTAAACAGAGATGAGGGGAGAAATGAAATAAACAGTACAGTGAAAATCTTTAAAGTAATTTATAACAATGTTCTTTCGTTTTGTATGACTGAATGTCTGCATCTGCATCACAATTCAACAAGCCCTTTAAGGCAACTTATTTTCTTTTTTTGCGTCTTTTTCATTTTTGACTTTCTTACCCATGCACACACACACACACAAAAAAAGAAAAATCAAATTTTGCCTGTGCAAAATAATATATATATATATTTCTAAAGATATTCTTTTTATTTTTTTTTTTTTTTTGCATTGTAATAATTTTTGTTGTATATAATTTGTTTTTTATATATACACACATTAAATTTTTTAATTTTAAATTTATGGAGGGACAAATTACTCAGAATTAAATAATTAAATAAATGTTGAAATATATAAATAAATTGTTAAATGCATAATTTAATTATTGAAAGCATAAATGTATAAATATTTATTTAATTGTTTATTTATATAAATATATTTTTTATTTCATTGTTTATTTATTTATTTAAATATTTATTTCATTATTTATTTATTTAAATATTTATTTATGCATTTATTTATATAAATATTTACTTTTGTTTTTTAGTGAAAATCGGAAGTGTCAGCGGTGGTGCCACTGAGCATAGTGGCGTGTGCTAATGGCTTCCATGCGTCAGATGCCATGTCACAGATCTTTTACTGTACCATCCTTGATCAGCCATAGCTCGTGATGAGAAAAACAAGAAAAAAAGCGCCTAAACTAGAAAGCCCAAAGAAATCGAGCTGGAAAGGTGACGCCCACTATTGTTGAGTGACAACCGCAAACCTCAAAATGAAATTTGGAGGCAAGAAATAAATGCAGAAATAAATGCGTAAATAAATAAATATTTATATATAAATGCATAAATAAATATTGAAACAAACAAATAAATAATTATTTAAATAAATAAATAAGTAAACAAAAATATATTTAAATTAAAAAATATTTATACATTTATGCTTTCAATAATTAAATTATGCATTTAACGATTTATTTATATATTTCAGCATTTACTTAATAATTTAATTTTGAGTAATTTGGCCCTCCATAATAATAAATAAAATGTATACATAATTCTAAATAATGAACAAATACATTTTCTGAATACATTTAGATAGTTCTAACTACTTCTACTATTTCTAAAGATGTTCTGTTGTTGTTCTCTTTCAGTATTGTAATGATTTGTTTTGTGTAATTGAATGTGTGCATCACAACACTCGATTGCACATTAAATCTTCTAAGAGAGCAATTTACCGCTGGCTATTTGAGCTTACATAATGTCCCTAAATGACAGCGAGTGTGTGTTTGAGAGCTCTGTGCCGCTGACCCACTCGTGTTATTCATAAGCACACAGCCCGCAGGTGCCGTTTGCCATTGTGCGCCGATGTTTATTTGTTGCTTTGTTTGTCTGTGTATTGTTTTAAAGGATCCCGAGCAGAGGAAGCAGCACACAGAGGATGCTGGGATACGGGTACATGCTATCTCACTCGCAAAACGCTTACTTAGTGCTTCTCGCCTCTAGACGTGCGTGTGTGTGTGTCTCTGTGTGCCGTGTTTCACCTCTTGTCTTGAACTGGAAGCTGAGTAAATCTTCTGGAACACAGTGTGTCGGGACAGGACGGGTGGATGTATACGTTGCGGGTCGACTGATTTTCTCGATCAGGCCAATATGATTTTGTCAATAGCCTCTCAGAACAGACCAAACTTCAGAAAGTGTCATTGATTGGACGCTGTCTGATCTCCACAGCCTAGTGCCTCATATTTCACACACATCCAGAGGATTTAAGGTCTTCTGTGCCTTTTTGATAGAGTTATCGCCCGTTCTGGGATTAAATGGATGGAGCTAGCTATAACTCTAATAGTCTCTTGTAGTACCAGACTTTTGAACCTCACACTTAGATGAGAAGAGACCGTCTGAGAGACATAGAAAGTGCCCAAATACATTTTATTTTATTGTTTTTATTTATTTTAAAATTTTACTTAAAATTTTAAATGTAATATTTTATTTATTTTATTTTATTTAATGATATTTTAAATTGTTTGATTTTATTTGTTGAGTGGCCTACTATTACTTAAAAATTTGTCATAAGAATCATTATTTTCAATATCTTTTAGTTATTTAGTTTTTTTTGTAGTTAATTAGTTAATTTTTATATATCTAAAAAAAAATGTCAACTTTACTTTATAGTCACAGTTATTATTATTATTATTATTATTATTATTATTTTAAGCATTTTTAGTTATTTTTCCATTCAGATGTGTATATTGTGAATATAAATAATACTTGATAAATATTATAAGCAGTGTATATATATATATATATATATATATATATATATATATATATATTCTTAAAAATAAAAGTAATAGTAATCTATAAAATTTACATTACTAATTCTCGTAAGAAACATATAACATATTTTTAGTATAGATGTATATTTTTAAGATTTTTATTTTTTTTTAAAGGATATACCATTTAGACACAATAACAAAAAAAATGACCCCCTAAATTTAGCATAAAAATGTTTGTAAAAATGTTTAGTACCAGAATGCCAAAAGGAATAAATAGAAGTTATTTTACGGAGGTAAACTGCTCTGTCTAATATTTGTATAAAAATGAGTATTTATATAATGTATATTCTTATTCTTAAAATATATATATTATTTAAGTGTGTGTATAGTATTTTATTATTATTTTTACTATATTTGATTGATTTATTATTTTATTATATTTTATTTAATTATTTGTCATTACATTTGACCATTTTTAGTTGTTTTTCCATTAAAATGTGTACATTACGAATATATATTAAAATTTAAATATATAATATGTATATTATATGTATAAATATAATATGTTAAATATGTTGCTATGCACCCAAATATAATATATATTAAATATGAAAATACCATTATGACACAATAACAAAACATATGCAAAAAAACACAAACTAGCATAAAAATATTTATAAGCTTGTGATCAGACTACCAAAAATAATGGCAGTTATTTCACAGATGAAAGTTGCTCTGTCTAATTCTTTCTAATTGCTCTCTAATTCACTTGCTGCTAACAAGCATTTTCAAAGTTTTAATGTCACTAACCTGGCAAGCTTAAACAAGTGACCAGTGTTCATCTTGGCCTGGTACATTGTAAACGTAAATTGATTTCCTGTTGGACGGATAGTAAAACCTGTGTGCCCTTATTCTTGGAAATTGTGTAAGGCCAGCCGATCAGATTAGAGTTTGCCAGAGTGAGGAAAGGCTTGTCTAAATGACAGGAATTTAGGGATGTTTTTTGAGCCGAATTGCATGGTTTCAGGAGTCAAGCTGATCCCCTGATTTTCCGTACTTCAATGCACGTCGATCTTGTGGGCCAGATTAAACTTTAACATGTTTTGAAAGATGTGTCCTGCTGAAAAGAACAGATAGTGGAATATTTCAGTGCTGGTTACAGACACTGAGCAGGCCTCCGAAAAAGCTGGCCTTTTAGTTGAAGTCAGGGCCGGGAGATGAATTAAAGCTCACTTCACTGCCCCTGAGAAATAAGCCCTGTAAGTTCAGCACAGACTATGTCTGACACACTCGACCCCTGCTGACACCAGAGCGTGACGCTGTAGAGCACAACAGTAGGCTTCTGGAAATACAAATGCCATTCATTTCCTCCATAGAGAAATTGATTTGTAACAATCATTTGTAAACATACCAAGTTTGGAGCTCTGGAGTTGGGAAACAGTGATATGCTTCTGTAGAAACGAGTCTGTGTGATTTCAGCTTATATAAATTTATTATTATTATTAAAAATGAATGTGTCCTGTTCACACCCGCAGGTCAGAAGGGTTCCAGGGTCGAGTGGTCATCTGCACAAGACCGAGGATGGAGACTGGGAATGGAGCGACGATGAAATGGACGCGAAAAGTGAGGAGGGGAAGGCAGCTGTCAATCACGGAAGGGTAAGCATGGCCTTGTGGCATGTGAATCATCATTCTTAAAGGGATAGTTCACCCAAAAATGAGAATTTATATTTATATATATATTTTTTAAATGTATAAATATGTGTATAATATGTATTATATGTTTCATTTATAAATTGTTAAATTTATTTATTTATAAATATATATTGATTTATTTTATATTCCACACCTTCTGAAGTTATACAAAATTTTTGAGTGAAGAACAGACTGAGCTAGAACTGATTCATTAAATTGTTTATTTATAAAACAATATATGTTGTAAAAAATAATTCATTTCTAAATATTTAGATATTAATTTTATATTCCACACCTTCTGAAGTCATAGAATTTTTTTGTGTGATGAACCTAAACTTATTAATTAAATGTTTATTTATAAAAAGTATATTGGGGGAAAAAAAAAAAAAAAAAAAAAAAAAATATATATATATATATATATATATATATATATATTTATAAAAAAAAATGTGTGGTGAACCTTAACTGATTAATTAAAATGTTTACTTATAGAAAACATTTTACATTTTTATTTATTCATAAATATGTATGCATTATTTACTTCATATTCCATACCTTCTTAAGTCATATACAGTATTTTTATGTGATTAACAAATTTTATTATAAAAACACTAATTTATTTATAAAAATATTTTATGAACCTGAACTGATTAATATATATATATATATATATATATATATATATATATATAAATATTTAGATATTATTTACTTCATATTCCATACCTTTGAAGTCATATACACTATTTTTTTTTTTTTTTTAAGTAAAAGATGTATTTATTTATAATGTTTATATTTGTATATTTATTTACTTTATATTCCATATTATCTATAGTCATATATAGTATTTCATGTGATTAACAGATTAAACTTGAACTGAGTGTTTAAAATGTTTATTTATTAAAAAACAGATTTATTTATAAATATTTATTTATTATTTACTTTATGCTCCACACCTTCAGAAGTCATATTTTTGTGTGGTGAACAGACTAAACTTCAACTAATTAATGAAAATTTTTATTTATAAAATTAATAAAATATTTATTTAAAATATTTTTATTTTTTGCTTAATATTCCATACCGCCTGAAGTCATATACAGTATTTTATGCAACAAACAGACTGAACTTTAACTGATTATGTAAAAAGTTTATTTATAAAAACTTGCATTTATGTATAAATATTTATTTATTTTTTCTTCACATTCCACACCTTCTGAAGTCATATTTTTGTGTGATGAACAGACTGAAATTTTAAATGTTTATCAAACACACGCACACACACACACATAATGCGTAATGAACATACTGACTGAACTGATTCATTAATGAATCATTCTTTTGAGTGAATCAGTTTATCTAAATGATTTGATTCAGTCATGAATCAGACTCACTAAATGATCCAGTAGAAGTGGTTAACAGTAGATTATTGATAACATTAAATTATGCTCTGTTTCTCCCACAAATTTACAATTTGTCTTGAGAAGACGTGATGCATTCAGTTGGACAAATGCAAAATGGAAGCATTTTCAGCATTGCTCTCAGACTTTTGGTCCTTACTGTAAAAATAAAGCATTTGGCATGTATTTGCCAGACATATGAGATTTGAACAATTGCACTTTCTCTGATGTAAGGCTGAGCGTTTCACCTCAAGCTCTCTTAATATTTTATCATAAACGCTCTGCCTGTACCATACAGGTTATGCACAACATTTGATCAAAGCCGAGGGGCCTTTTTCACTCAGAAATGTGGAATATATAATGCTAAAACGTCTCCAACAGGAAGGAACAATCAGAGCCCCCGAAGCGAAGCGTCCGCAAATCAGCGGCTGCTAATGAAGCTGGAGACGTTGTTCTTGTGTTTATTGTTTATTATGGAATGCAAATGAGCAAGTGCTGATTGCACTCCCACACAAATAGCTACATCTGTCTGTCGTACTTTGTGTAAGAGCGAGAACATAATTGAATCCTGTCTCATTATTGCTTTTGCAGTCACGCAGGGTCAGAGAAGAAAACCAGCATGTAAGTTACAGTTATTCTCTTTTTTTACCTTTAGAATGTTTGTGTTTTAATTAATTGTGTGGGGTAATGCATCGCTGCTTTGAGTATGTCAACATGAAATCAAAACTGACCCTCTTTACGTAATGCACGTTACTAGCTTAATGTGAGTGATTCATCAGTGCAAGAAAAGCAGTGTTAGTCTGTGCAGTCTTTTATGAAAACTTGCTCTGTTTCTGAAACAGCATACTTTTTCAGCAGTTCAGGCTGTTAAATGATGTTGAGTAGTAGCCAAATAGGTATTTAGTCATTGTTTTAGTTGCAGCCTTTATAAAATCTTTCTGATTGTTAAATACTATTAATTTGCCCTTTTTATAAAATGAAACAGACAAAAAAGGCTTATGCTGAAAGGGGGCACCTGGACAATATTTATAGACAAGAATAACTAGATAACAAACAAACTAGTAACCACCCAAAACAACCTAGAGAGACGCATAGCAATGTCCTAGTAAACATCCAAAACACCCCAGCAAATGCTTAGTTATGTGTAGTAAAATGCATAGCAACACCCTGGTAACCACCCCAAACATCCTAGCAACCAATGTCCTGGTAACCAACCTAAACAACCTAGTGAAACGCCTAGTTACACCCTGGTAATCACCCAAAACATTCTAGTTAAATGCATAGCAACGCCCTGGTAACCACCTAAAACATTCTAGTGAAACGTATAGCAACGCCTTGGTAACCACCCAAAACACCCTAGTGAAACGCATAGTTACACCCTGGTAATCACCCAAAACATTCTAGTTAAATGCATAGCAACGCCCTGGTCCCCACCAAAAACATTCTAGTGAAACACATAGCAACGCCTTGGTAACCATCCAAAACACCCTAGAAAATGCATAGCAACGCCCTTGTAACCACCCAAAATGCTTTAGTAAAATGCATAGCAACGCCTTGGTAAGCACCCAAAACACCCTAGTGAAACGCATAGGTACACCCTGGTAATCACCCAAAACATTCTAGTTAAATGCATAGCAACACCCTGGTAACCACCTAAAACATTCTAGTGAAACCCATAGCAACGCCTTGGTAACCACCCAAAACACCCTAGAAAATGCGTAGCAACGCCCTGGTAACCACCCAAAACATTCTAGTGAAATGCATAGCAACGCCTTGGTAAACACCCAAAACACCCAAGTGAAACACATAGTTACACCCTGGTAACCATCCAGAACATTCTAGTTAAGTGCATAGCAATGCCCTGGTACCACCCAAAATACCCTAGCAAATGAATAGCAATGCCCTTGTAACCACCCAAAATGCTTTAGTGAAATACATAGCAACGCCTTGGAAACCATTCAAAACATTTTAGTGAAACACATAGTTACACCTGGTAATAACCCAAAACACTTTAGTAAAATGGCTAGCAACTCCCTGGTAACCACCCAAAACATTCTAGTGAAACAGATAGCAATACCTTGGTTATCACCCAAAACACCCTAGTGAAATGCATAGTTACACCCTGGTAATCACCCAAAACATTCTAGTTAAATGCCTAGCAACACCCTGGTAACCACCCAAAACATTGTAGTGAAACGCATAGCAACGCCTTGGTAACCACCCAAAACACCCTAGCAAATGCATAGCAACACCCTTGTAACCACCCAGAACATTCTAGTTAAATGCATAGCAACGCCCTAGTAACCACCCAAAACATTGTAGTGAAACGCATAGCAACGCCTTGGTAACCACCCAAAACACCCTAGCAAATGCATAGTAACGCTTTTGTAAACACCCTAGTGAAACACATAGTTACACATAGTTAGTAAAATGCATAGCAACGCCCTGGTAACCACCCAAAACACTTTAGTAAAATGCATAGCAACGCCCTGGTAACCACTCAAAAACATTCCAGTAAAGTGCATAGCAACGCCCTGGTAATTATCCAAAACACCCCAGCAAATGAAAAACTCTTGTTTAAAAAGAGTTTAATACTTTTATTCAGCAAAGATGCATTAAATTGATCAAAAGTGACAGTAAAGGGATTTATAATACTGCAAAAATATTTCAGTATACCACTTTACTGTATTTTTGGTCAAATATATGGAGCCCTGGATCAAACAAATGCAAACTTTTGACCAGTGATATTACATAAGTAAAATGGGTCGTGACTGCCATTTCATGTTGACTTTCAGTTTGCTCTGCAGCTAAATTCTTAGTAAACTGTATTGTGATGTCACCGACACAGGGGGGCTTGACTGACTATGTTTGGCTGTGAATAGGTTTAATTAACGACTAAGTATCGTTTGATCATTTAATTGAGAGTATCGAGGGATTGCGCTGTTTGCCTAATAAACTGCGCATTAAATAATTAACAAGTGTGGCCTATTCGACCGTATTGGACAAATAGCAATTAAGCAGTGCAAACACAGATCTTATTTCCCACTGTCTATGTGCATGTAGCCCATGTTCCACTCATATTTTCTCCCACTGGATTACCAAATGTCATGACTTTTAGCTCAGCCTTTGAGCTTGTAGAAAACCCATTTCCCCAGCCGCTAAAGAAGCATCCTTGGAGGGAATGAAAAGGAACAGTGAGGGGTGGAGAGATGTCTTTCTGTACCTTCCTTTGCTCTTAAGCACTCCATTTTTCCTCTGCAGGCTGAAGTGAATGCTAACAGTCTCCCGCTAGAGGACCTGTCCATTCAGCATCCCCCAGGCTGTCGGCGCTGACAATGTTGCTGTGATTTGTCTTGATTCGGTGGCCCTGATGCGCCATGCTGTGAGGCGGGCGGTCTATGGGCGGTCTGGACACGACCCTGGGGGGCCGACTGGCCTTGAGGGAGCCTATTAAACTTAATATTTCAGATAAAGAGTAAGAGTGGATGCCTGCTGCAGCAGCATCTGGAAAAGAGTCTCTCCTCCAAAACCTAGTAATCTGCCTGCGTAGGGAGCATTTTAATGCATCATGGCTGTGCTAAAGACAAAAAGACTGTTTGAAGTGGTAGCTTCTTTTAGTCACATTTATCCTTTGTGAAGAAGGCAATTTCATGATGCGATGCACTGTTATTTTAGTGTTAGTATTTGTATACTGTTATATTTTTTATAACAGCTTTTATTTTTTCAGTTTTTGTTTAATTTTAGTTTATTTTTTAATAAATTTATAAGTTTTTTTTCCCCCCATTTTGTATTAGTTTTTGTTTTGTTTTTAAACATTACTGTTATGGTTAAATTTATTTTTAGTTCAGTTTTAGTTTTTATTTACAGTTAGTAATTTTAGTGTTTCAGTTTTCAGTTTAAGTTTAGTTAACGATAATAGAACCAAGATGCAGTGTGGTAAAAATGTTGAGAAAACTTAGAGAAATGTTGATTAGCATCAGAAGTATTAATAAATAAAATAAAAAGTTCAGTTTATTAAAATAGGGATGCACCAGTATTAAACTTTTGTTATGACTAATAACCAATAAATGGCTGATTAAATTTTAAATACAATTTAAAATAAAACATTTTAAATAAAAATAAATAAATAAATAAATAAAAAATGTGTGAGTGAATGAAAAATGTAACTAAAATCAATCATTTTAAATTATTAAGTAGATTTTGGCATCAGAACATTATAATATACTGAATGGAAAAATGGATATTCATCTTAAGATTTGCTTAATTTTATATTTTATTATTAGTTGCTATTATTTATTGTATTTCATTTTAATTAACGATAATATAACCATAATGCATTGTGGTAAAAATGTTGAGAAAAGTGAAAGAAATGTTGATTAGCATCAGAATTTAAGCATCAATAAATAAAATAAAAAGCTCAGTTTATTAAAATAAGGATGCATCAGTATTAATCAGTATTAAAATGGCTGATATTAAAATGTTAAAATTAAAATAAAAAATGTCTGAGTAAATGAAAAATGTAACTAAAATCAATCATTTTATATCGTTAAGTAAATTTTGGCATCAGAACATTATAATATACTGTATGAAAAATGGATATTCATTTTATTTTTATTTGCTTATTTTTATTTTATTTTGTTATTAATTGCTATTATTTATTTAATTTATTAATAACTTTTTTCAATTTTCAGTTTTCATTTTTTTTTTTTTTTTTTTTTTAGATTCAATTTAGTCATTTTGTTATGGGATTTTGACATTTTTATTTTTTTTCTATTGTTTAATTTTTTTTCTATATTCTCTATTATCTATAATTTTATTTCTCGAATATTATTATTATTATTACTAATATTGTATTATTATTTTTTAAGTTTTAGGTTTAATAATTTTAGCACTTCATCCCAAATTTCATTTTTATGTCTAATTTTCATTTTTAGTAGTTTTAATTTTTTTATAGTCAATAACAACAGATTTTTGTGAGCTTTAAATGGCTTCAAAGGTAATCTAAATCTAAAGATAAAGGCATGCAAAATTCAGTATCCAATATTGGACAATATAAATATCCATTATCAGCTGTTATATTAAAATAAATGAAAAGATTTGTAATATTGACTGATAATATATGGTATGGTACCAGTAATGTGTGGATTCCTAATTAATAATGTATAAACAAAAATGTGTTTGACAGCGTTTGACAGCCTCTGTATTTTTCTGCCTTGGTTCAGTCATAATATGGGTTGACTACAGTAATTTCGCTTCACATCTCCTGTAAAACCCTGATTTCCTCTAGACCTGCATGTAAGCAGCAGCGCATGCCGTTTAAAGATCTTTTAACCTCAACATCCAGAACACTTCGGCAAAAGCAAGCAACTTACCATCATGTTGTGTGTTTCTGTTCAGGTTCAACCGTTGGAGAAACCCTTGAGCGTTCAGGGAGCTGTGAACATGGTCCTGAGGTTAAGGTAAGCAAGCTCACTGCCGTTTCTCTTTTTTCCATCTGTCTTTGTACTACTTTCATCTAAAAAAGAGCTGCATGTCGTCTGTATAAAGTGGCCTGATAGTACAGTGTGTGTGTTTATGTGCTGCTGATAGAAGAGTGTGTCTCTTTTTAAACGATCTCTTTCACTCCATCTCTCACCTCATGTTGAAGTGCATCGTGTTAATGCGTTTTCTCAGTCGCCCTGGGTTAGCGTGGGAAGCGGTCTTTTAACCCTGACCTCGTGTTTGCATTCTCCTGCCTGAATTTGCGTTTAAGCCCATGCAGAGGACCGACCGCATTCTGTTCTCAGATCACGTCTAGGGCCAGAAAAGCTGAAGCGTGTGTTTGACAAAACCACTGCGAGAGCACATCTGTATCTTAGATAGATAACTGCGCAGTTCTCTGTTGCATCGAGTCCAGCGGGAGTGCAGGTCTCTAATTTGGCACTGGACTCAACAATAGAAGCCGATGCGTTGCTCTCCGCACCCGGTCTGTTCTCAAGAAGTTCTAATGTGCCGTGCTGTCCTTTCAGGTGTTTTAAATTGGATATGGAGTTTTTCACGGTCGAAAAGGTTTTCTTCCCCTCTAATTGCAAACGCACAATAATGTTCTTGCCTTTGACAGAAATAAACTAAAAAAATAACGATTGTATTTCCAGCTACAGAACGCATACTTTCCTCTCTCCTTGCTGACTTTGTTTTCATTGGTAGTATCCTCACAGGCACTTACCAGTCAAAGTAGGTCGGTAGGTAGAGGACGTCACGTGTGTTAGCCAACACCCTTTTTACAATCTAGATGATAAAACGCATTCTGTTGGCAATGATGTAACACAGCGGTAACACATGCTTGTAACTATACTCTAATTACTAAGTTGGAAATTATAACGTGTTAAATTACTCTGTTACTAAAAAAAATAATCAAATTACAGTAATGCGTTGCCAAGTAATGCATTACTGCACAACACTGCTCACAATGTTCTTAGCAGCATATGACATAGCCTCAAGGACCATTGCAAAAAAAAATACAGACTTTTATGTGCTCACAAGAAACCATTGGCATATGGGACAAAGCACACAACGCGACCTATTGTGCCATCAGCCCATTTTGTGCTCTGGTGTCTTGGCTGTCACGGTGTATGCTTTAAAGAGAGACCTAAGGCCTTGAAATATTGAAATATGACATACTGCTGTAACAAAAGCCACATTTTTAAAACCACATTGTGCCATCAGCCCATTTTGTGTCATGGTTTCATCGCCACCGCAGAGGATGTGTTAAATTGGATATTAGGCCTTGATATTAGAGGTACTACCATAAGAAGAGCCAAAATTTGAGCAAGTAGATCTCTATTAATTCATATGCATCCATGCTCTCATTTTATTCATAGTGAGATGGCAGTGATGCACTAAGGAAATGGGTTATATAAAGCTAGAAATTGTAATGGGAATATTCCCATGCACATCTAAATAGTTTCTTAAGGTGAAACAAAAATGCTGTATTTAGTTTTTTGAATTATTATTTTTAATTTTAGGGGCTATTTAGAATCTCACTTCAAGAAAATTAATGAAAAATTAAAATGTTTACTGATGACTGTTATATATGCCAATTTTAAAGCTGAAAATAGTGCTCTATGAACCATTTATGTTAAATGTGGTCCAAAAATCTACTGAGAGGTTTGGAAAATGTGAGTCTGGTAAAGTATGGAATTTTGAAATAGAAAATGTGTAGGAACCCTGATATATCAAAACTTTTGATTAGTAACATGCATTGCTAAGAACTTCATTTTGACAACTTTAAACTTTTGCACCCTCAGATTCCAGATTTACATACATCAATGGAAAGCTTATTTATTCAGCTTTCAGAGCATGTATAAATCTCAATTTTTAAACAAAAATGACACTTATGGTTGGTTTTGTGGTCCAGGGTCACATATTTATAGTCATATCTCTGCATCATATTTGCTGAATGAAATCCAGTACTTGTTTACTAATTCTGGGGTGTTGATTCCAGAAATGGTGGATGTTTTGGTCTACCAAGTCCCACTTTCCACAAAATATGATGGATTTTGTAGCATTTTTGCTTTCGACAACCATCTGTGTGGTGAAGATCTTCTGTATTATCCCTTTATCAGCAGAAAAACTGCCACAAAGGCATGGTTCACATCTTCCTCTGAGCCAGTTTTACAAATATATGTTCAATTCACGTTCCATTTTCATGTATATGAATGATTCTGAAGACATTATTTTATGTCTAATCCTGATTTCTACTTTTCCCAATTGTTTGCAGATTGTAAGTTAAATGATACAGTTGAAATGAAACGTTTGAAATGTGACTACTTTTGTTATTTTGCATAAAAACTGATAGATACGAATACTTTGAAATATCTTTGCATCATTAACTTAGGTACTATTAGGCATTTTTTGCAAGAGGCAGAAATGTTATTTCAAGAAGCAGAGCTGTATTATCAAAAAAGGAAAAAAGTTGGGCAGGAACTTGGTTATTTTATTCAATTGTTGGTTGATTGAGATGTGAATGTTGCACATGAAAGTGGATGCAGATGAACGTGAGTTTGCAGGATTGGGGTTTAAAGGGATTAGTTCACTTGCAGAATAACAATTTCCTGATAATTTAATCCAAGATGTTCATGCTTTTCTGTCTTTAGTCCCAAAGAAATTAAGGTTTTTGAGCAAAACATTCCATGATTTTTCACTATATAGTGGACTTAAATGGGTTGAATGTCCAAATTGCAGTTTCAGTGCAGCTTTAAACTGGTGTACACAATCCTAGCTGAGGAATAAAGGTCTTATCTAGCAAAACGATCAGCCATTTTCTAAAAAAGGAAAAAAATTATATACTTTACAACCATAAGTGCTAGTCTTGAACTAGCTCTGTGATGCTCATCCGTGACTTAACGCATTACATAATCATGTTGGAAAGGTCACACGCAGTTTGTTCTTTGTCTCTGTACTTCAGTTCAAAGCGGTAGGGTAGGCCTTGTCTTATACATATTATTTTAAGAAATAATGCTAGGGAAATGCTTTAAAAAATCTTATTTATTTATATATATTTATATTTATTTATATATATATATATATATATATATATATATATATATATATATATATACACACACACATGTATATATACATGTATGTCTGTGTATATATATGTATATGTATGTGTGTGTGTGTGTATATGTGTGTGTATATATATATATATATATATATATATATATACACATGTATATATACATGTATGTCTGTGTATATATATATATATATATGTGTGTGTGTGTGTGTGTGTGTGTATATATGTGTGTGTATATATATGTTTATATACACACACATACACATACACACATATATATATATATATATATTTTTTTTTTCTTTTTGTATATTTATATATATATGTATGTGTGTGTGTGTGTGTATATATATATATATATTTATATATACACACACACACACACACACATATATATATATATATATGTATATATACGTGCATATGTATATACACGCTAGTAACTTGTTAATCATGCTAGAAGCATGCTAACAACATGCTAATCATGTTAAAAACAGACTAGCGACATGTTAGTAATTTGTTAATCATGCTAGAAACATGCTAGCGACATGCTACTCATGCTACAATCATGCTAGCAACATGCTAGTAACTTGTTAATCATGCTAGAAAAATGCTAATAACTTGTTAACGACATGCTAATTACATTAGAAACAGACTAGCAACATGTGTGTGTGTGTGTATATATATATATATATATATATATATATATACATATATACACATATATACATATAATTTCTTTTTGACTGAAGAAAGAAAGACATGAACATCTTGGATGACTTGGGGGTGAGTAAATTATCAGGAAATATTTATTTATATTTATTTATGAAACATATGCATGGATGAATTGTTCACAGTAAGCACTATAACATGCATTTAGAAAGTAGAATGTGTGATTTTCATTCCAAGCTGTCTTTAAAGTGTCTTCTTGCCTTACTGTGGCTCAAAATTATTTTCTGCCAATGCAGAAAGATGTTTCTTGCCTGCAGAATGCTGTAGATATGACATCTACAAGTGTAGGATTGCTAACCAAAGCTCTCCAAACCATAATCGCCAGCTGGTGACAAACTTCAGTACTCAAGGGATGATAAAGTTTTCCTTGAATGTCTGTGTCAATAAACCAGCTGTTATTTATGTTTATCTAATTTGCTCAGCAAGCTTCTCTTCAGACTGTTTACGCAGTGGTGCACGTTACAAATTAATCATTATTCATTGATATATTAGTATTGATGTAGAAAGGCAACAGACATAATTAATGTTCTCAGTCCAGACGTGTTTTGTTGTTGATGAACCTAATGAATTAATCAAAAAGACTGGATTTCCATTCTCTTCGTAATCTTTAATTAAAATGCATTAATCTCAAAGGTGAGTTTCTGTTTCCAGTGATGGTCACAGGGGTTATTAAGTCGGCTTGAGACTGATCGGACTTACGTTTTTCCTAAAAATGACGTTTAAAACTTGGAAAAATCCCATAGACTTGCATTGACGGGATCTATTTATCCTAGCTTAGCAACTAGAGTCATGCTAGTAGCTTGCTAATTATGCTAGAAACATGCTAATTTGCTAATCATGCTGATAACATGTTAACAGCATGCTAATCATGCTAGTAATATGCCAAACGGCATGGTAATCATGTTAAAATCATGTTAGCAAAATGCTAATAACTTGCTAATCATAGTTATAACATAGAAACAGACTACCAACATGCTAGTAACTTGTTAATCATGCTAGAAGCATGCTAACAACATGCTAATCATGTTAAAAACAGACTAGTGACATGTTAGTAATTTGTTAATCATGTTAGAAGCATGCTAGCGACATGCTACTCATGCTACAATCATGTTAGCAACATGCTAGTATCTTGCTAATCATGTTAGAAACATGCTAACCACATGCTAATTATGTTAATACAGACTAGCAACATGTTAGTAACTTGTTAATCATGCTAGAAGCATGCTAACAACATACTAATCGTGTTAAAAATAGACTAGCAACATGTTAGTAATTTGTTAGTCATGCTAGCGACATGATACTCATGCTACAATCATGTTATCAACATGCTAGTAACTTGCTAATAATTCTAGAAACATGCTAACAACATGTTAATTATGTTAATACAGACTAGCAACATGTTAGTAACTTGCGAAACATGCTAATCATGCTACAATCATGCTAGTTTGCTAATCATGCTAATAACATGTTAACGGCATACTAATCATGTTAACAACATGCTAATAACTTGCTAATCATAGTTATAACATGCAAACAGACTATCGACATGCCAGTATCTTGTTAATCATGTTAGAAGCATGTTAACAACATGTTAATCATGCTACAATCATGCTAGCAACAGGCTAATAACTTGCTAATCATGGTAATGACAGGCTAACGACATGCTAATCATGTTAGAAACAGACTAGCAACATGTTAGTAACTTGCTAATAATGCTAGAAACATGGTAACAACAGACTAATCATGTTAAAAACAGACTAGCAACATGCTAGCAACTTGTTAATCATGCTAGAAAAATGATAATGACATGCTAATCATGCTAGGAACATGCTAAAAGCTTGTTAATCATGCTCATAGCATGGTAACGACATGCTAATTACATTAGAAACAGACTAGCAACATGCTAGTAACTTGGTAATCATGGTAGAAACATGTTAATCATGCTACAATCATGCTAGCAACATGCTAATGACTTGCTAATCATGCTATCCCTGGTGAAAAAAACAGCATATGCTGGTAGGTATGTTTTGATGCTGGAATGCTGGTTAGGTAGGTTTTGATGCTGGTTTAACCTGGTCCTTAGCTGGTTTATGCTGGTCCTTAGCTGGTTTAAGCTGGTCCCAGCAAAGGACCAGCTTAAACCAGCATCAAAACCTACCTACCAGCATATGCTGTTTTCACCAGGGATAACATGCTAACAACATGCTAATTATGCTAGAAACATGCTAGCAACATGCTAGTAACTGGTTAGCCATGCTAGTAACGTGCCTGCGACATGCTAATCATGTTAAAATCATGCTAGCAACATGCTAGTAACTTGTTAATCATACTAGTAACATGAACGTCTATCTCTGACAGACTGTATTGCCTTCAAAACATTTAAACTGTAACCTATTAAAACTACTTCAAACTATTTCAGACTAAAAACCATGAAACTTAAAACTTTTTAAAGCTTCTTAAACTTTTTAGAACTTTCTGGCCCGGCTTTCTCAAGCCAACTTAAAGTTTGTCTTGACTAACTTTTTTTAATGTAGTTACATCATGTTAACCAGTATCCAAATAGCTATTTATTTAGTCATTGCTTTAGCAAACTCTTATTCATTCTGGCTCTGTTTTAGCGTTTGATCCACAGTTTGACATTTTGTGGTTCATAATATTAGTTGTTTTAACTGTTTTAATGATGCTTTTAGTTACCAGGATAAGTGTAGTACTCTGTTCAAAACATTTTACCTTTTAAACCTAGCAGAACTCTGATTTTTCCCACAGAAATGACACCGAAAAAATGTGTACAGGTTATATGGTTCACCGGCTTGTTCACAACTAATCATTACATTGAAATCTTTCTGTCTTTGAACCAATTATCCTCAACAGCCTCCGTTTGGAATGACAGAGAGAATGAAGCGTGTGAAGAGGCTTTTTCAATTTTCAGCATTGAAACTTCTAAACAACATTGATTCGGTGCCAAAAACGGACGTCTAATCAAGCTGCATGGACAGCTGAGTTTGAACCTTCATCACAGAGAGAGAGAGAGAGAGAGAGAGAGAGAGAGAGAGGGAGAGAGGAAGTCGATGTAAACAGATGCAGGAGAACAGCGACGAATGGCTCGCATCCATTTGCACAGTGAGGTCAGCAGAGAGAGCAGGTGTTCGGCTCATCAGAACAGATCAGGATAATGGGCAGGAAAACGAGGGATAGACTTGTTTGTGTATGCTTGCTAAATGATTTAAAATTACTTTAATTAACTCTGCAAATAGTTCTTGACGTAAATACATGCAAGTGAGTCAGTGAATGTGCCGTTAGAGGCTTTTCGGTAAAGCCGTATGCAAACGTTCTCTTATAATTACCTGTCCAAAGTTGAGACTGACCTAGTGCGATCTGAATATTTGGCTCGATTATGAAATGGATTGTGGTTAGGTCTTTGTTTGGCTGTGTGAAAAGCTTGGACTTGAATAATGCTTGAATAAATTCACAGGTTAAAGAAGTGCCCCAAAATTTAAAATATGCAGGAAATTTATTCACTCTCAGGATGTAGATGAGTTTGTTTGTTCATGATAACAGATTTGGAGAAATTTAGTATTGCATGACTTGTTCACCAATGGATCCTCTGCAGTGAATGGGTGCCGTCAGAATGAGAGTCCAAACAGCTGATAAAAACATCACAATAATCCACACCACTCCAGTATGTCAGTTAATGTCTTGTGAAGCGAAAAGCTGTATGTTTGCAAGAAACAAATCCATCATTAAGGCGTTTAAGGTTTAAACTGTCGTTTCTGGCCAAAATATCCCCAAGAGTTCCCATTGCTTCTAGCTATAATACAAGTTATTTTAATTAAAAAATAATTTATTTTTTAAAAAATTATTTTAATAAAAAAATACTATTTATGTTTTTTTAATGCCATACACACTTGTTTTTTTCCGTTTCATAACAGTTAGGGTATGTCGAAAAACTCCCTCAACTTCAAAATCATCCTATATCGCTGTTTTACCTTTTTTGTTAAGGGTGTTTGATCTTCTTTGCATGTTCACTTTGCAAAGACTGGGTCGGTGCTTCTGCAGTGACATGGGATGATTTTGAAATGATTTTTGAAGTTGAGGGAGAAAATACGATTGGAGTTGTTCAACATACCCTAACTGTCTTGAATCAGAATACACAGAGTTCAGGGAGAGAAAGGCAAGACGAGAGTTTGAGATTACAAAGTGTTTAAATTGTATTATTTTAATGAAAATAACCGATTGTTTCGCTAGATAAGACCCTTCTTCCTTGGTTGGGATCGTTTACAACCGCATTTGGGATCGTTTGAAGCTGCATTTAAACTGCATTTTGAAAGTTCAAAATCGGGGCACCATATCAGTCCATTATATGGAAAAAAAATTCTGAAATGTTTTCCTCAAAAAACAATTTCTTTACGACTGAAGAAAGAAAGACACGAACATCTTGGATGACAAGGGGGTGAGTACATTATATGTGAATCTTTGTTTTGGAAGACTTCTCCTTTAGTGACACACCTTTTCATTTCTCAAAAGGTTAATTGATGGACTGGAGTGATGTGGATTACTTGTGGATTATTGTGATATTTTTATCAGCTGTTTAGACACTCATCTCTTCTAATGGCACCCATTCACTGCAGAGAATCCATTGGGGAGCAAATAATGCTAAATTTCTCCAAATCTGTCTTTATGAAGAAACAAACTCCTTTACATTTTGGATGCCTTGAGAGTAAAGTAAAGTGAAGTAAAGATTTTTATTGTCATTGTAGTGATACAACAAACTTTGTTTGGTAGCTCTCAGAGATAACAGCAGCAATAAGAAAATAGAATGAAAATTCATGCTTTCACTGAATTATAAAAATAATATTATATACAGTGAAAAACAAGTTCAGTGCGTGTTCATTAGTGCAGAGAATTATCAAAAATAAGGAAATATTGCACAATATTAATAATAATAGTAATGATAATACATAATAATACAGTGTTTACAATGTTTTGTAAACATTATGAAAATGTTCTATAACCATTGGGGAAGGGAGCAACCAGCTCGGTTTAATATGATTCCACCTTCAGTCCTCAACAGCTCTGTGTGTGTGTTTTTTGGGGTTGTAAGGCAGGCTACTGCTCTGAGAAAGAAGCTGTTCCTCTGTTAGTGTGTGTCCTGATTGTCCTGTATCTTTTGCCCGATGGAAGGGGCACAAACAGACTGTATTCTGGATGGGCTGGATCCTTGATAATGTTGCTAGCTCTCTTGTGTAAGCGGCTAGCATAGACTATGTTGAGGTTGGGGAGTTGAGTTCTGACAGTGTTTTGTGCAGTCTTGACTATCCGGGCCAGGTCTCTCCGGTTCTCTGCTGTGCAGCTGGTGTACCACACTGTGATGCAGTGACAGAGAATGCTCTCGAACGTGCTCCTATAGAAGTTCACTAAGAGCTGAGATGATACTTTGGCCTTCTTGAGCTTCCTCAGGAAGAAAAGCCTCTGCTGGGCTTTCTTCACTAAGTGGGAAGTGTTAATGGTCCATGTTAAATCCTTTATAATGTGTAGCCCCAGAAATCTGATGTCATTAACCCTCTTAACCTCATCACCATTTATGTGAAGGGGGGTGGTGTTGTGTTCCTGGTGAGTACATTTTCAGCAAATTTTCATTTTCGAGTAAACTGTTACTTTAAGGTGTATTAATCCAGCATTCCTGGCCAATCACGATGCTGGCTTGTTTAGCAAGGAAAGTTATGACGTTAGTTTCCTGATATTCTGAAAGCTTTTTCTTTGAAATTGAAACGCAGAGTGAAATCTCCGGATCCCATCATGAAGCGTACAGAGGCACGAGTCTATAAATCTGGGGTTTATTGGGATTCGGCTGGCAGACAGAAAAATGTCGGTGTTTGATAAGATAATAAGTGATGTGTGGAGTGTCTTGGAGAGAAGGGCGAGAGCGAGTGAGGAATTCTCAAGAGAGAGCGCGGATTTCTAGATATTGCTCTGAATTTAGATCCTCTTCATTTCTCTTTAGCGTCGTATAAGTAAATGCCTGTGTGAGACGAAAATCCTGTGCAAAGAAATACTCACATTGTTATGACTTCTGACAGTTCTGATTTGACTCCATAAAGATGCTTTAAATTGATCAAAAGGGACAGCAAAGACTTTTAAATGGTTACAAAATGCTTTATTTTCAAATAATTGCTGTTTTTGAATAATTTGTATTAATCAAAGAATCCCAAACAAAAATGCATCACTGTTTCCACAAAGCAGCGTAACTGTTTTCAACATTGATAATAATAAGAAATGTTTCTTGAGCAGCAAATCAGCATATTAGAATGATTTCTGAAGGATCGTGTGATACTGAAGACTGAAGTAATGATGCTGAAAATTCAGATTTGCATCACAGGAATAAATTACATTTTACAATATATTCAAATAGGAAACAGTTATTTAAGATTGTAATAATATTTCATAATATTACGGTTTTTATTGTATTTTTAATAAAATAAACGATTATTATTTCTCTGAGAAAAAAAAAAAAAAAAAAATAAATATATATATATATATATATATATATATTTTTTTTTTTTTTTTTTTTTCACAGAGAAATAAGTAAATAGGGTAAGTGAAAGTACATTGACTTTCACTGTATAGACACCAAAAAAAAAAAAAATTATATAATTTTTTTTTTTTTTTGGTGTCTATACAGTGAAAGTCAATGTACTTTCACTTACCCTATTTGCTTTCAGAATATCACCTTTGTGTTTCACATTTGAAACATGACACAGAATCCCTAACGTTTCACAAAACACAAAGCCTTGATACAGATTTTGAATGACATGAGGGTGAGTAAATGCTGACAGAATTTTCATTTTTGTGTGCACTATCCTTTTCCTGCATTTAACCTTGGTAAACTCACTGCAGTGGACTGCCTCTCATGGTTTTTTGCTTTATTATTGTAGCATACTTTTTAAAATAGAGATTGGAATGGACAGTATTGTGTTTTTGATTTGGTTTTGCATTCACGTTCATATATTATTCATATAAACGAGCCCCAAAGACTCTTTTTCTCTCGCATTCTCATTTGAGATAATGCGGTGGAGTTTGTCAGAGAAAGTTTCTCTGGTCTCGCTTCTGTGTGTGTGTAATAGGGTCTGGGTTGATGTGATAACAGCGTCTGCTGGCTCCTCCCAACACTTCATTATAGAGCACAAAACACACACACACACACGCTCTTCCATATGCTCCCTAGACCCCCTATCCAGTGCACAAAGCCCTTGCTTTCTAGAAAGAGGCCAAGTGGTGCGAGAGCTCAAGGGAGGTGTAATTATTCTAACCTTGACATGTAAATGAATGGTTAAGTCCAGCATTACTCTCTGTTCCTGCTGCTTGACTCTCAGTCCAGACTCGTAGTTTTATTCTGAGAGAACACAGGACTGGGTTTAATGATCCTGAGTGCCTTGATGTTGAAGAAAACTTTGGATATTTCATCAATATTAGAGATCGTTTAGGGTTTGGAGATCAGATACTGGGTTTTATAAGAAATGGTTGATATTAGAGTTAAACCAGTGTCAGAGTAACGCAGGGCTGGGCAACTTTTATCTATCCTTTTTTTTAACTGTCTGTCTTTCGTTCGTTCGTTACTTTGTTCTATCATCTATCTGTTGTTCTTTTATTTGTTCGTTCTGTCATCTATTTTTATATTGTTCATTTGTTGCTTCTATCTATCTATCGTTCGTTCGTCGTTTGTTTGTTCGTTCATTTGTCATTCATTTGTTTGTTCTACCATCTCTTTCACTCGTTCATTCTATATTTATCTTTCTATCATTAGTTCCTATCTGTCTATGTATCTATGTATCCATCATCTATCTATCTATCTATCTATCTATCTATCTATCTATCTATCTATCTATCTGTCTTTCGCTTGTTCATTCACTTGTTCATTTATTCGTTTGTTCTATCTATTCATCGTTCATTTGTATGTTCTGTGTGTCAGTCTGTATCTGTCTATCCATCCATCTATCTATCTATCTATCTATCTATCTATCTATCTATCTATCTATCTATCTATCTATTTATCTATCTAATCATCTGTCTATCTATTGCTTATTCGTTTGTTCTATCATCTGTCTATCATACTTTTATTTGTTTGTTCTATCTATATCTATTGTTCACTTGTTTGTTCACTCGTTTGTTCTATCATCTATCTTTTTTAATTGATTTGTTTTTTCTAACATCTATCCATCTTTCATTCGTTTGTTCTGTCTGTCTGTGTCTCTGTCTGTCTGTCTATCTATCTCTCTGTCTAACTATCTATCTAACACTTATTCGTTTGTTCTATCATCTGTCTATTGTTCTTTTATTTGTTTGTTCTATCTGTCTATGTCTATCTATCTATCGTTCACTTGTTCGTTCACTCGTTTGTTCTATCATCTATTGTTTGTTCATTTATTCAATTGTTCTGTCTGTCTGTCTCTATTTGTGTCTATCTATATCATCTATCTATCTCTCTGTCGCTTATTCGTTTGTTCTATCATCTGTCTATTGTTCTTTTATTCTTTTGTTCTATCTGTCTATCGTTTGTTTGTTCGTTTGTTTGTTCGTTTGTTTATCTGTCATTCATTTGTTTGTTCGGTTTATCATCTATCTTTTGCTCGTTCATTCTACATTTATCTGTCTATCGTCGTTCACTTGTTTGCTGGTTCTATTATCTATCTATCATTTGTTCATTTATTCATTTGTTCTATCATTATCTTTCTATCGTTCAATCATTTGTTCAATCATCTGTCTATCCATTGTTCATTCTATCATCTGTCTGTCTATCTATCGTTTGTTTGTTCATTCATCTGTCTATCTATTGTTCATTCATTTATCTATCTCTCTATCTATCCGTCATTCTCTGTCGTTGTATCTATTGTTCTATCATTCATGAACAAATCTTTCGTTCTATTGTTTTTTCTGTCATTCTTTTGTTCTATTTATCTATTATTTAAAAAAACATTTTATATTCATTGTAACACTGCTTCTTTGCTTTCAAATTCTAATTGTAATTCTGCTTCCTTTTTGCTAGCTTCATTCAAATGTAGTATTTGAATTAGAAATGAAAAGGTATTGTAAGTTCACTTCCAAATGATGTGACCCTGATCAGTGACATTACATGAATTGTAATACCTATACTGATACCACGAGGACACACTCATTTGTTGTTGAACACTCTGAAGTCTTATGTAAAGTTAAATGTTTTTATAAATATTATCAAATTAAATTAATGTCACGTACAGTAGCCTTCAAGTGTTTCTCAATGAAGTACACACTGCTTCAGGTTTTTCAACTAATTATTAAAGTCAGTGATGAAGAACAAAGAAATAAATGAGCAGTGAATGATATTTCTCTCATTGTTGTTGAATTAATGGATATAACTAAACAGAAGCAGATCATGTTTACATTTACAAGCTAAAAAGGACATTTGATTATTTAAAAGGAGTTGGTACTTAATGCTTCTGGTACTGTAGAAAGATTATTACATTTCTTTTTGGTGTTTATTTTCATACTCTTTACAACTTCCGTATTGATTTCTCTCTTGCATTTTTCTATAAGCGTTCTGTCTTCTGCTTTATTGCCTCAGTCTCAGACTTGACTTGCTGCAGCTAATGTCCAGTCATTCCCAGCGGATGCGTTTTGGTTTTATTTCCCAGTTAGAATAATTGTGAGCGATCGACTCTTTTGTAAGCCGTAGTGGATCTGAGATAATGGCACCAGAGGAACGCTGAACCTCATATGTGTAGTCTTCACACACATTTAATCAACTAGTGGTGTTGTTATCCAGCCTGCTGGCTGTGAAGGCATTTCTACTGTCGCTCTGGCTCAGATCACGCTCAATGGTTTTAGCTCAGTCCTGTCAGCTCCCATTACCCAACAATGAGGCGTTTGGCCGATCATCTCTGACAGCCTTTGTGCCCGAATATGATACGGATTTGTCCCTGCCTCACGACTTCGCAGGAGTTTTACTCAAAGCTCTTTACGCGCCACTAGTGTGTAAAGAAGCTCCGGAAGCGGGAGGCTGCGTTCGATTTGATGCACTGCGCTCAGGCCTCTTTATGGAGGCTGAATTACATTTAGCTGCGTTTCACAGTCGCGAATTCAGCGGGTTAGATTGTGTTTTTCAGACAGGCAGTCTGGTCCAGCGCTTTCATGACTCACATCAGGGCTTCGTCATAAATAGCGCACAGCATATGTGTAGGGCTGTCGATTTAACACGTTCATTAAATTATTTGCTTGTGGAAATAGAAAAAATGTGTTAATGCAATACATTTGATTTTCCGATGTAGCCTATAGAATGCACTTATATGCCTCTAAAAATTCCATGCATGAGTTTTTGTCTCATTTATATCATATGATGTAGTTGAATCATAAGAAACAGTATCACACAAGCAACAATTGAATGAATCAAATGAGTGAATGACTTATTGTCGTACTTTTTAATCAAGACATTTACTGCCACCTACTTGTAGTTTTAGTTTTTTTCATTTCATTGAAAAAAAAAAAAAAAACATTTCCATATTAATTAAAAACCGTTATGCAATTGTAATTGGGGTTGGATATTATTTATGCAATTTTAATTGCGGTGTAAATGCATTCATGCCAAGTTTGAGCGGCAGTACACCATCTTTTAATATATATATGCAGCTATGCAAAAAAAAAAAAAAAAAAAAAAAAAAAAATTAATTAATAAAAATAAATAAATAAATATATATATTATAACAAATATAACAAAAAAAAATTTCTAAAGCAGCTTTTTGTAATGTATGTTTGATGCTTTTCTCATTTAACACAGTAATGACTTTAAATGATCTTTTGCGGCTAAATGTGATCCGAATAAGTTGTGATTAATTATATTAATTATTTGGCACCTTATGTAATTAATTATATCAATTTTTTTAATTGAATGACATTTGTTATGTGTATTTTTTTTTTCTGGATAAGTTATTAAGTGCAGCTTTAAAATATAAATCTTACAGAAACATAATGAAAGACTTTATTGTTACCTTTCATCAACATATCATGTCTTTGCTGATTAAAAGTATTATTTTTTTAATGAATACAATTATTGTTTTTAGTCTGAATAAACAGTGATCAGATGACAGCGAGTCAAAAATTGAGAAACAACGAGCAAGTAAACAATGAGAAAATATTAAAAGTGTTCAGGAAACTTGTTTGAAAACAGTCATTATTTTAATATTTTCATTTGGCGATGCTCATGATGAAAATAAATCGTTTTATATATGTTTCAAGAATATTTTTGTATTTAATTAATGTTATTATAGATATAGATGTGGTATCTATCTATCTATCTATCTATCTATCTATCTACTGTATCTGTCTATCTGTAATATAATATCATATCATCTGCCAGGTGAAAATTGTGAGTATTATCAGTGCAAGAACACCTTTCATCTTTCCATGATACGTATTTTAGCAAACACTCCTAAATAAATGTTAAAAACCACAGAAATAAAAATGCAGACTGGGATGCATGAATTTTGATCCAAAACACACTTTATGCACAATTTATCATGAAAAGTTTTACAATTTGGCGTGATTTGCATATTGCACACTCAGTTTTTCCCACACGCTTAGACGTGTCTGTTTTAAAACGATCCGTCTTTGTAATTTAGGGTCATCTTTAGCAAACTCAGCTTGAAACCTTTTGATTTGTGAGGCTACTATCCTATTTTTCAGGCTAGACAAAACTGAACAGAGTGAAACCTCATTAGAGCTGGACCTTGAATTAAATTAACTCCCTCAATTAAAGTCCTACTCTCATTAGTTAGCAGCTCTTTAGAGGAAAATAAAGTACACAGAGGGGAAAAAACGTAGTAAATGGTTTTTAAGTTAATTGTAAACTAACTGTTCTTTAAGGTGCACTAAGTAATTTTTTCCTCATTAAAAAGTTGCAAATGAAAAATGTAGAGTACTTTTAAATAATATGTTTAAAATTTAAATCATGACCAGCCAAATACTATTTGCTTTACCATGATAATGCACACTCTCACTTATATAGGTTAGCATGCATTATACATCAAGAAGCCTTTATGTATAATGCATTATAAAGAGATAAATAAATGTAAATTTTAATGCATTATATATTTTAATAAATAACCAGAGTTAAATTGCATTTTTAAAGTTTGCAATTGAAATTGGTTGATTGTCGTATTTTAATGCATTATACGTTCTAAATGTGTAATAATAAATTAATAAATATTACAATGTATTATAACAGTTGTTAGAATTATTCTTGAGATCATACAAATGCATTAGAAAATGTATTAGAAGGCCAAATTAATGCATTAAAAATACTTTTATATTATCCTTTGTATATATTTATATGTGAAAGCTTAGTAAAGTGTTACAAAGATATTTTAGGTTATTTTTGCATCACATTTTTTTTAAAAATTATAATATTTTTGTGACAATTACACGCACGCACACGCACACAAATAATCTTCTAAATAATTTTATTTTAAATACAATTTAAATAAACAAATAAATTGCAAAACTTGCTATTAGGTGTTTTGTTGTTTTTATTTTTTATTGCATTTATTTATTTATTTATTTATTTATTTATTTATTTATTTATTTTGCACTGATGATGGTCATTGAGATGAAAATATATTTTACCAGAAGCCTTTATGCATAATGCATTTTTTATGTACATTGTACATAAATGTACATATGTACATATGTCTTTTCATGAAGTTAAAATGCATTATAATATTGGTTGTTTTAATGCATCCAACTTTCTGAATATGTAAAGATAAATAGATAAATATTATAATCTACTATAACTGTGGTTATAATTATTTATAAATTTATGAAAATGCACAATAAGGTGCATTACTGTTTAAATTATATTATTATTTACACACAAAAAACCCCCTCAAGATTATATATATTTTAAGTAATTTTTATAAAGTTGTAATAATTAAGCATAATAGAGGCAGAACCTGCTATTAAGTATAAACACATTTTTGTTTTGTTTTGCATTATTGATGATAATTGTGGTTAAAATGTGCTTAATTGTCATGAAAATAATATTACAATGCATGTTGTTCCTCAAATGTATCGATTTTTTTTTAAACCCAGATATAATTTCTTATTTTTTAACTTTGATTTTGGGGCTGAAATGAAACCCAGCCGTGTTCTTGCCGGTTTTCTTGGAACTCACCCTATTTGTTTGGTTGTTAAGGTCTTTTGCACTCAAGTGGTTGTGGAGCTGACGTCTCCTGAGGGAAATGAGGGATATCAGATCAGTTAGATGAGAACCAGAGGGCCCCATGAGCAGAAAAGTGAGAAAACATCGGCGGGGTGCTGATTTCCTCTGGCCGCAGGGTTGAAAATATCACCTCGAGCCAGCAGGAGACAAGTGTCAAGTATGAGGGCTTTCCATGCCTTGCAGCTCTCTCAGGATTGATTGGCTGGATAACAACGGCAGGCCATACAGGATGGCTGAAACACAGCAGCCCGAAGGCTGGCCGGCCACGGCTCGCGCGGGGTACCGCTGTGTTTTCGGGAGTGTATGTGTGCGAGAGCTTGACCTCCGAAAACTGTCAAAATGTAACGACAGTGAGAAAATTGGCTCTAAGATGTCTGTGCTGTGTCAGGTTACAGCCGCTGGCGATAACTGCATCAAAATATACAGCTGCTGAGGCAGAAGAACAACCACCTGCATTTGACACTTAAAGATGCTGCAGACAGCACTGTCAAAATGTATGGTTTTTATTTTATTTATTTTTTATTGTCATTATTAAGAGGCAATGTTTGTCCCCTGGAATAGATTTTCAAAACTTTATTTTTGACCTTTTTTGAAAACATAAAGCAAATTGCATTGTGTCTTGTTTTCTTTTTTGATTCGGATGAAAACCAAAAAACATTCTTGATTCATAACAAAAGAATAAGTATATTATATATAATTATATATTATATTATATTATATTAGTTATATATTACATTATATTATATGGTATTAGTTATATTAGTTAACATAAATTAACAATTGAAAATATTTGAAAATATTTTACATTTTCACCAATTACTAATACATTATATTAAAAACAGAATTTGTATCTCTTCATTTTATTTAATAGAATTTTTAATAAATATTTGTTTATTTATACAAGTATTTATAAATAATCATATTTTTTAAGAGATTAATATATGCTGTAACAGATGAACTGTTTATTTTCAGTAAATTTTAGTTAATGCATTTACTAAAATGAATTAATATATTGTATATAATTTTATATTATATCATATTGTTATTATATATTAGTTATATATTACATTATATGACATTAGTTATATTACTTAACATGAACTAACAATGAAAAATATTTCAAAATATTTACTTTTTTTACCAATTACTAATAAATAAAAAAAGTTGTATCTGTTAATATTATTTAATATTATTTTTATAAATATTTATTTATACAAATATTTATAAATAATCATATATATTTTTTAAGTTTAAGAAATACTGTAACAGATGAATTGCTCATTGTCAGTAAATTTTACTTAATGCATTAACTACAATAAATTAATATCATTTCGTATATATTTTTATATTATATATTAGTTATATATTACATTATATTGTATGACATTAGTTATATTACTTAACGTTAACTAAAAATGTAAAATATTTAAAAATGTTTTTACATTTTTGCCAATTACTAATACATTATTAAAAAAGTTGTATCTGTTAATATTATTTTATGTATATTTTTACAAATATTTATTTATACAGATATTTATAAATAATCATATATATTTTTTAAGATTAAAAAATATTGTAACAGATGAATTGCTCGTTGTTATAATTATATATATATATATATATATATAATTATAAAAAAATTTGTTAAAGTATTTATTATTAAATATTAAATATGTATGATTATATATATATATATATATATATATATATATAATCATACATATTTAATATTTAATAATAAATACTTTAACAAAGATTAATAAATAATGTAACAGATGAATTGCTCATTGTTAGTTAATTTTACTTGCATTAATTAATATATAATATAATGTAAATCATATATGATATTTTTTATTTAAAATTTTATTTTTTATTCTGATTTTAGCTTAAATTCTAATTACATGATTTTGATTGGAGAGGTTGCAAGTTTACTACTATGATTTAGAGTAATATAATATAATATAATATTATATAATATATAATTTAATATAATAAATGTAACGTAATATATAAAAAATTATAATAATATAAATATAATATATAATATAAAATAATTTAATACATTTTATTAAATATTTTAAGCTAATAATAGTAAACTGAATTTTTATATATATATATATTTTTTTTTAACAGTTATGAGCATAAATACTGTATTTTTTAAATAATTATTTACTGTTTAAATTGTTTTATCTATTTATTTGTTTGATCTATTTATTATGCAAACAGTGAGGCATTTCTCTTTATGGCTGAGTGTCGTCTTTTGTTATGAATTTGGCTCCGAAATGGTGTATAATTTGATATAAAGGCATGTTTATTTCACATATACTCAATTATAGTGATTTAATTAGTTAATTATACTGATTTAAGTTTTACGAACCTTAAAATACAAGGTATATCTTGCATGATTTTGAGATGTCACAGAATCGTAGTTGTTATATTCATATATAGTTATAAATGTATAGTTAAATATAGTTACATTATTATATGTAGTTATACACACACAATTGTTTTTCTGATGCTAGAGAATAGAAAAAAATAGAACGATATCAATATGATAATATCAGTCCTAAAATGAAATGAAATGACAAAAGCATAACAAGTCATAGGAGGAAGATATACAAAACAACAGAAAACATTAAAATCAGTGAATTCCATCTGCCCGCCAAGATTACTTCACACCCCTACAGACTACTTTTTATTAGCTCCATAACGGATTTATCGCTGCCAGCATGATGGTTTAGCTTTTTAAAATCCTTTTTAGTCTTCAAGGTCCACCGTGCCATTGACAACCCACCATGCATCATAATGTGGGATTGGCTATATAAACCTCTTAAATGTGCTGTTCGAATATTGGCCTAGAGTAAGATGGCATCCCTCTGACGATCAGTTAAGTGACCTACTTGAGAGCGGGAGAGAGACAGAGGGGTGGAGAGCAACACCACTGATGATTGCTGTCATTATAATCTAGTACTAGAGAAAATGAGGCTAATGCAAGTGTCAATCTGCTAAATAAGTCCACTGGGCTCAATAGCGCAGCTGGAGCTCTGGAGCAGCCGCTGGAGAAACCTAGCACACACCGCACGCTCGCTAATGTACAGTCTTGACCCTTTGGAAAATGAAACGGCTTGTATGCGTACAGTAAATGCAGTATCAGGTCTTTCGTAGAGCATCAGTATCAAAATGGTTAAGTCAAGGTTTCTCTATCTGTCTGTCTAAAAATAACATATATATAATACATAGTAAAGAGAAACGAATAAAAATATACATAAAATAATAAAAAATATGTAAAATGTATTAATTGTAACATTTTATTTAATATAATAGCTAAAATATTATAGACGCTGTCTGTATATATATTAGAATTTTATAAATAAAATATTAAACATTAATATTTATATATAGTAGCTTTTATGAGGTTAAGCGTGTTATATGTATAACATTTATTATATATAATAAATACATTATGTATTTTTATTACACACACACACACTTAACCTTGTAAGTTACTAATAATAAATAATATAGAATAAATAATGTTTAATATTTTATTTTATTTTAATAATAAATAAAATAGTAAAATATTTTATTAATAAATGAAATGTTAAAAACACATTTTTACATATTTATTTACTATTTATATTTATATAATGTGTCATAAATACATTATGTATTTTTATTACACACACAAACCTCATAAAAAGTTACTAATAATAAATAAAATAAATATAATTTAATATATAATATAAATATAAATATTATTTTGATAATAAATATAATAAAATGTGTAAAATATTGTGTGTGTATATATATATATATATATATATATATATACTTAATTTCATAAGTTACTATATATACATTAAATATTTTATATATCAATATTTATATATAATATATTATATAAATAATTTACATATTTATTATATATACAAAAACACACACACACACACACACACACACACTTAATCTCATAAGTTTTTTATATATAAATTATATAAATATTTTATATATGAATATTTATATATAATATTATATATAAAAAAAGTACATATATATATATACACGCACACACACACACTTAATCTCATAAGTTACTATATATAAATTACAATATATAAAAAGTAATGTTAAATATTTTATTTAATAATAAATATAATACAATATGTACAAAAATATTAGTTTTTACATATCATTTTTTTCTTGTCAGTTTCTCTCTGTAATATCTGTACATTAACTTTTACTTTTACTCTCTGTAATATCTGTACATTTACTTTTATTTTAGTTCTCAGAAGTGATTCTCATTAAGATCTCATTACTATAATACAGTCATTTTTTTTGGGAATGTGCTGAATTGTCATGCAGTTAATTACTGCTTTTTAAGGCAGCATCCTAACTGACTTGTGTTCTTTTTTTTCACTAGCAACTGTGTGTGTCACATTTGACTCTGTTTACAATTCAGGATTCTGCTAAGCTATGATTTTTTTTGAAAAGATGTAAATAATATGTTTTACAAGAAAATACTGTTTCAATGTGTTACTATTTAATTGTAATTACTGTGAAATTTACTAGTGACCAGTTTCTGAGTGAAAATTGTTTCAAAGTAAATCCTACACACTAATTTCTTTGCGGGTGGATTTTTCACTGAGCTCGTCACAGTTCATTATGGGATTGTCTTCTTTGCGAAGATTAAATGTGAAACCCAAAAGAAGGTTTCTTAGAAGGCAGCATAATTAAGCTGCATACTTTTAGAGCAGCCAAAAAACGGTGCTGAAATTGGCTTTAAAATGGCATGAAATGTGACTTGCACATGTTCTTGACATGACACTTTTCACCCAGAGTGTCCACCTGCTTCCTGTCAATGACGTGCACTTCCTGTGCACGGTCTGTTTGTCACAGTCCCCCGGCGAAGCATGACCAGCTTCATCTCCCGTAGCTCTGGTGTCTCCAGTCGTCTCTCCTGCTTAAATGACTGCAGCCTGTGCATATTATTTGTGTCCTTTGCTTTTCCTCTGCAAATGTAACTTTTATGAGGTTGTCAGGCCTTGTTGCTGAAGCAGAACAGACTGTTTGATGTTGGAGAGAACAAAGTGAAGGTCTGGCTCAGATCTCGCCAAATACACAGGGGCGCTTTATCATAAACATCAGTGAGAAGAAGCGGAGCGTAGACGCGCTCCAGGTGTGTTTACTGAGAACGACAGAGCCTGAGGATGATGGCGATTCGCTCCATGAAGCACCAGGAACCATCATGCCATTACAGCCCACTGTTAGAAAGTACCTCAGCCCGTTTTGGGAGATAATCATTGTGTTTCTCATTTGGCATCACAAAGTACCAAGTATGATGTTTTGAAAATCAAAAAGCAAAACATTTCATATCATTGCTGCACCCCTGATGTGCAAAATGCATATAACAGCTGTTTTTTGTTATGTTTTGTATATAGCAAAGTGCACTTTGACGCTATGTATTGAGTCGTATGTTAGTTTGTCTTTTTAAATCACGTTGAAAGCCTGTTTGTTGAGTGAACTGTTCAGTGGCATTTGTATAAATACAGTTTTAAATGTTAATGCATTTTTACATGTATTTTTAAAATTAATTTTATTTAACTACTTTAAAACAATAATTAAATAGACAGTTTTAAATGTAATTTATTTTTAAATGTAAACTTAAATGTTTTTTTTTTATTTGTATTATTTATCTACATTTTAAAACAAATAAAATGGACAGCTTTGTGTTGTCAGTCTATTTAAAAAAATACAATTTTGAAGGTTTTAAATGTCCTGTTATTAATGTAAAAATGTTTATTTATTATTTTATTGAACTATATTTTATAATGTAAATTAAATAAACAGCTTTAAATGTTAATGTAATTTTTAATGTAAACAAAATGTATTAATTTATGTTATTTATCTACATTTTAAAACATTTAAAACAAATTAAATATACAGTTTTGTATTGTCAGTATTTAATTTAAAAAATAATTAAATTATTTATTTGTATTTTAAAATAGGCCAGAAGTTAAATAGGCCATTTTAAATTTCAGGTATTTAAATTATCTTTATAAGATCAATTATAATATAAATTACCTTTATATTAAAAAACACTTATGTTTTAACTAGATTTTAAAACATAAATTAAAAAGTTAATGTATTTTTAAATGTAAACATTTTTTATTGTATTATTTGTATTTTTTAATTAATTTAATTTCACTACTTTAAAACAAGAATTAAATAGTTTTAAATGCAATTTTCTTTTAAATGTGAACTTTTTTTTTCATTTTATTCTTATGTACATTTTAAAACAAATAAAATGGACAGTTTTGTGCTGTCAGTTTATTTTAAAATGAGAAAAATTTAAATGTCAGGTTTTTTTTTTTGGTGTAGAAATGTTTATTTACTATTTTATTTAACTATATTTTATAATGTTAATTAAGTAAACCGCTTTAAATGTTAATGTAATTTTAAATGTAAACAAAATGTAATAATTTGTGTTATCTACATTTTAAGACATTTAAAACAAATTAAATAGACAGTTTTGTATTGTCAGTTTATTTTGAAATTTAAAAAAAAAAAATATTTAACTTATTTTAAAATAGGAGTTAAATAGGCCATTTTAAATTTCAGTTTATTATCTTTATATTTAAAATCATTTGTTTTAACTAGATTTTAAAACATGAATAAATAGACAGTAATGCAAATGTATTTTTAAATGTAAACATTTTTTTCATTGTATTATATGTATTTTTTTAATTAATTAATTTCATTTAACAACTTTAAATAAGAATTAAATAGACAGTAAAGTTTTTTTTTCATTTTATTATCTGCATTTTAAAACAAATAAAATGGACAGTTTGTGTTGTCAATTTATTTTAAAAAATTTTAAATGTAAAAATGTTTATTTATTATTTTATTAAACTATTTTTTATAATCTGAATTAAATATAATATAATATTTATATATTATAATTTTTTTTTATTTACCTACATTTTAAGTAAACCATTTTAAATGTATTGATTTATTTTGTCCATTTAATAAGTGATTTATTTCCTCTTTTGGTTTGAATGATTCAGTAAATAATTATTCCTTAATTTCATGCCAAGTCCTCCATAGCAGATATTAAACATTAATCTCCAAAAGGGAAAAGAAACATCACAAATGATGAGAGAGCTAGTAGTGATATGAAATGCTGTTTAACCGCAAATCGCCTTACTTGTACAGTTCCTTCATTAAACCAACCCAAATGAACACAGCCCTCCTCCTGAAATCCCACCTGAATGCTTGTTTAAAACAATCCTCCAAACCCCTGTAATTACAGGAGAAGCTCGCTGGTTTACAAAACATGGCGATATTGGCACTGATTGCTTGCTTGCTTACTGGCCGGGTGAAATTTTCTTCCGAAATGATTATCTGGAGAGCTGTGAGGACAGGACTCAGCTGAGGCTCGTGTGTGTGTGATTCAGGCTCGGCAAACACGCTGTGTGAAACAGCACAGATGGGCCGTGTTCTCACTTGGCTTTCTTACAGACAGACGGACAGGTGGACGGCCATTTCTCACCACATATCTCCTCTCTCTTTCTCTCTCTCTCCATCTTTCCCTCAGGAACTCGAGGAAGGAGTTGAATGACATACGGTTTGAATTCACTCCAGGGCAAGGTCAGTGCACCTCATCATACATCAGCCGCAGTCATAGAGTTATGCTGCCTTCAAATCCTCCAGAGAAATTCCCACTTACGAGGCTGGGAAACATTATTACAACACGAATTTGGTCAGAATAAAATGCAAACACATTCTTCTTCACTTCCTGGCAGACTTTTGAAGCTTTATTAGTGCTACTGCAACAAAATGAAAAGTAAAGGATGAGCATTAGCTTTGCATGCTTTATGTATATATTTATTGTTTTATGTTACCAAATGGAATGATGGGAAATGTAGTTTTCCAAACATGGTTGGTTGTAATCCAACTAGATTAATATTTTCTTGTGTATATATTTAAAAATAATGTTTGCAAAGTTTATTTATTTACTGTATTTATTAGGTGTTTATAAAGAATAATTATTTTATATATGTATAGTAATGTAGATTTTTAAATGTGTATTTATTTAATCAAATATAATGTTTCAAAATGTTCATTAATATTTTATGCATAGTAATGCATATTTTAAAATGTATTTATTTATTATTTATTTATTTAGAATCAGTCATTCTGTTTTTGAAGGATATATTACAATAGCTTAAGTACAGTTGCAAAGTACAATTTTCATGCTTTTAATGCATATTTAATCTTTCAACATTTTTTAAAAAATTATGGAAAAGTAATTAACATTATTGTATTTAATTTGGTATTCACACTACCGGTCAAAACTTTTTGTTTTAAAGAATTTTCTTCTGCTCACCGAGCCTGCATTTATTTGATTCAAAATTCAGCAAAATCAGTGAAATTGTAAATATTTTTACTATGTTAAATAACTGTTTTTTATTTAAATATATTTTAAAATGTAATTTATTTCTGTGATCTAAGCTAAATTTTCAGCATCATTACTCCAGTCTTCAGTGTCACATGATCCTTCAGAAATCATTCTGATATTCGGATTGGCTGTTTTTAAGAAACATTTATTATTATAATAATAATAATTATTATTAT